>NC_056739.1:1854209450-1854225155 GCF_019279795.1 Protopterus annectens | reverse complement strand
GTGCTAACACAAGTCCTATTATTCACCTATTTCAAATGGTTATCAGAAAATGCATGCTAACACAAGTCCTATTATTCACCTATTTCAAATGGTTATCAGAAAATGCATGCTAACACAAGTCCTATTATTCACCTATTTCAAATGGTTATCAGAAAATGCATGCTAACACAAGTCCTATTATTCACCTATTTCAAATGGTTATCAGAAAATGCATGCTAACACAAGTCCTATTATTCACCTATTTCAAATGGTTATCAGAAAATGCATGCTAACACAAGTCCTATTATTCACCTATTTCAAATGGTTATCAGAAAATGCATGCTAACACAAGTCCTATTATTCACCGATTTCAAATGGTTATCAGAAAATGCATGCTAACACAAGTCCTATTATTCACCGATTTCAAATGGTTATCAGAAAATGCATGCTAACACAAGTCCTATTATTCACTGATTTCAAATGGTTATCAGAAAATGCATGCTAACACAAGTCCTATTATTCACCGATTTCAAATGGTTATCAGAAAATGCATGCTAACACAAGTCCTATTATTCACCGATTTCAAATGGTTATCAGAAAATGCATGCTAACACAAGTCCTATTATTCACCGATTTCAAATGGTTATCAGAAAATGCATGCTAACACAAGTCCTATTATTCACCAATTTCAAATGGTTATCAGAAAATGCATGCTAACACAAGTCCTATTATTCACCTATTTCAAATGGTTATCAGAAAATGCATGCTAACACAAGTCCTATTATTCACCTATTTCAAATGGTTATCAGAAAATGCATGCTAACACAAGTCCTATTATTCACCAATTTCAAATGGTTATCAGAAAATGCATGCTAACACAAGTAATTTTATTTACCTATTTCAAATGGTTATCAGAAAATGCATGCTAACAAAAGTTCTATTATTCACTAATTTCAAATGGTTATCACAAAATGCATGCTAACACAAGTCCTATTATTCACCGATTTCAAATGGTTATCAGAAAATGCATGCTAACACAAGTCCTATTATTCACTGATTTCAAATGGTTATCAGAAAATGCATGCTAACACAAGTCCTATCATTCACCGATTTCAAATGGTTATCAGAAAATGCATGCTAACACAAGTCTTATTATTCACCTATTTCAAATGGTTGTCAGAAAATGCATGCTAACACAAGTGCTATTATTCACCTATTTCAATTGGTTATCAGAAAATGCATGCTAACACAAGTCCTATTATTCACCTATTTCAAATGGTTATCAGAAAATGCATGCTAACACAAGTCCTATTATTCACCTATTTCAAATGGTTATCAGAAAATGCATGCTAACACAAGTCCTATTATTCACCTATTTCAAATGGTTATCAGAAAATGCATGCTAACACAAGTCCTATTATTCACCTATTTCAAATGGTTATCAGAAAATGCATGCTAACACAAGTCCTATTATTCACCGATTTCAAATGGTTATCAGAAAATGCATGCTAACACAAGTCCTATTATTCACCGATTTCAAATGGTTATCAGAAAATGCATGCTAACACAAGTCCTATTATTCACCGATTTCAAATGGTTATCAGAAAATGCATGCTAACACAAGTCCTATTATTCACCGATTTCAAATGGTTATCAGAAAATGCATGCTAACACAAGTCCTATTATTCACCTATTTCAAATGGTTATCAGAAAATGCATGCTAACACAAGTCCTATTATTCACCTATTTCAAATGGTTATCAGAAAATGCATGCTAACACAAGTCCTATTATTCACCGATTTCAAATGGTTATCAGAAAATGCATGCTAACACAAGTCCTATTATTCACCGATTTCAAATGGTTATCAGAAAATGCATGCTAACACAAGTCCTATTATTCACCTATTTCAAATGGTTATCAGAAAATGCATGCTAACACAAGTCCTATTATTCACCTATTTCAAATGGTTATCAGAAAATGCATGCTAACACAAGTCCTATTATTCACCGATTTCAAATGGTTATCAGAAAATGCATGCTAACACAAGTCCTATTATTCACCGATTTCAAATGGTTATCAGAAAATGCATGCTAACACAAGTCCTATTATTCACCTATTTCAAATGGTTATCAGAAAATGCATGCTAACACAAGTCCTATTATTCACCGATTTCAAATGGTTATCAGAAAATGCATGCTAACACAAGTCCTATCATTCACCGATTTCAAATGGTTATCAGAAAATGCATGCTAACACAAGTCCTATTATTCATTTATTTCAAATGGTTACCAGAAAATGCATGCTAACACAAGTCCTATCATTCACCGATTTCAAATGGTTATCAGAAAATGCATGCTAACACAAGTTCTATTATTCACCTATTTCAAATGGTTATCAGAAAATGCATGCTAACACAAGTTCTATTATTCACCTATTTCAAATGGTTATCAGAAAATGCATGCTAACAAAAGTTCTATTATTCACTAATTTCAAATGGTTATCAGAAAATGCATGCTAACACAAGTCTTATTATTCACCTATTTCAAATGGTTGTCAGAAAATGCATGCTAACACAAGTGCTATTATTCACCTATTTCAATTGGTTATCACAAAAATGCATACTAACACAAGTCCTATTATTCACCGATTTAAAAAGGTTATCAGAAAATGCATGCTAACACAAGTCCTATTATTCACTGATTTCAAATGGTTATCAGAAAATGCATGCTAACACAAGTCCTATTATTCACCGATTTCAAATGGTTATCAGAAAATGCATGCTAACACAAGTCCTATTATTCACCGATTTCAAATGGTTATCAGAAAATGCATGCTAACACAAGTCCTATTATTCACCTATTTCAAATGGTTATCAGAAAATGCATGCTAACACAAGTCCTATTATTCACCGATTTCAAATGGTTATCAGAAAATGCATGCTAACACAAGTCCTATTATTCACCTATTTCAAATGGTTATCAGAAAATGCATGCTAACACAAGTCCTATTATTCACCTATTTCAAATGGTTATCAGAAAATGCATGCTAACACAAGTCCTATTATTCACCTATTTCAAATGGTTATCAGAAAATGCATGCTAACACAAGTCCTATTATTCACCTATTTCAAATGGTTATCAGAAAATGCATGCTAACACAAGTCCTATTATTCACCGATTTCAAATGGTTATCAGAAAATGCATGCTAACACAAGTCCTATTATTCACCGATTTCAAATGGTTATCAGAAAATGCATGCTAACACAAGTCCTATTATTCACCGATTTCAAATGGTTATCAGAAAATGCATGCTAACACAAGTCCTATTATTCACCGATTTCAAATGGTTATCAGAAAATGCATGCTAACACAAGTCCTATTATTCACCGATTTCAAATGGTTATCAGAAAATGCATGCTAACACAAGTCCTATTATTCACCGATTTCAAATGGTTATCAGAAAATGCATGCTAACACAAGTCCTATTATTCACCTATTTCAAATGGTTATCAGAAAATGCATGCTAACACAAGTCCTATTATTCACCGATTTCAAATGGTTATCAGAAAATGCATGCTAACACAAGTCCTATTATTCACCTATTTCAAATGGTTATCAGAAAATGCATGCTAACACAAGTCCTATTATTCACTGATTTCAAATGGTTATCAGAAAATGCATGCTAACCCAAGTCCTATTATTCACCGATTTGAAATGGTTATCAGAAAATGCATGCTAACACACGTCCTATTATTCACCGATTTCAAATGCTTATCAGAAAATGCATGCTAACACAAGTTCTATTATTCACCGATTTCAAATGGTTATCAGAAAATGCATGCTAACACAAGTCCTATTATTCACCGATTTCAAATGGTTATCAGAAAATGCATGCTAACACAAGTCCTATTATTCACCTATTTCAAATGGTTATCAGAAAATGCATGCTAACACAAGTCCTATTATTCACCTATTTCAAATGGTTATCAGAAAATGAATGCTAACACAAGTCCTATTATTCACCGATTTAAAAAGGCTATCAGAAAATGCATGCTAACACAAGTCCTATTATTCACTGATTTCAAATGGTTATCAGAAAATGCATGCTAACCCAAGTCCTATTATTCACCGATTTGAAATGGTTATCAGAAAATGCATGCTAACACACGTCCTATTATTCACCGATTTCAAATGCTTATCAGAAAATGCATGCTAATACAAGTTCTATTATTCACCGATTTCAAATGGTTATCAGAAAATGCATGCTAACACAAGTCCTATTATTCACCGATTTCAAATGGTTATCAGAAAATGCATGCTAACACAAGTCCTATTATTCACCGATTTCAAATGGTTATCAGAAAATGCATGCTAACACAAGTCCTATTATTCACCTATTTCAAATGGTTATCAGAAAATGCATGCTAACACAAGTCCTATTATTCACCGATTTCAAATGGTTATCAGAAAATGCATGCTAACACAAGTCCTATTATTCACCGATTTCAAATGGTTATCAGAAAATGCATGCTAACACAAGTCCTATTATTCACCTATTTCAAATGGTTATCAGAAAATGCATGCTAACACAAGTCCTATTATTCACCTATTTCAAATGGTTATCAGAAAATGCATGCTAACACAAGTCCTATTATTCACCGATTTCAAATGGTTATCAGAAAATGCATGCTAACACAAGTCCTATTATTCACCTATTTCAAATGGTTATCAGAAAATGCATGCTAACACAAGTCCTATTATTCACCTATTTCAAATGGTTATCAGAAAATGCATGCTAACACAAGTCCTATTATTCACCGATTTCAAATGGTTATCAGAAAATGCATGCTAACACAAGTCCTATTATTCACCTATTTCAAATGGTTATCAGAAAATGCATGCTAACACAAGTCCTATTATTCACCTATTTCAAATGGTTATCAGAAAATGCATGCTAACACAAGTCCTATTATTCACCTATTTCAAATGGTTATCAGAAAATGCATGCTAACACAAGTCCTATTATTCACCGATTTCAAATGGTTATCAGAAAATGCATGCTAACACAAGTCCTATTATTCACCTATTTCAAATGGTTATCAGAAAATGCATGCTAACACAAGTCCTATTATTCACCGATTTCAAATGGTTATCAGAAAATGCATGCTAACACAAGTCCTATTATTCACCGATTTCAAATGGTTATCAGAAAATGCATGCTAACACAAGTCCTATTATTCACCTATTTCAAATGGTTATCAGAAAATGCATGCTAACACAAGTCCTATTATTCACCTATTTCAAATGGTTATCAGAAAATGCATGCTAACACAAGTCCTATTATTCACCTATTTCAAATGGTTATCAGAAAATGCATGCTAACACAAGTCCTATTATTCACCTATTTCAAATGGTTATCAGAAAATGCATGCTAACACAAGTCCTATTATTCACCGATTTCAAATGGTTATCAGAAAATGCATGCTAACACAAGTCCTATTATTCACTTATTTCAAATGGTTATCAGAAAATGCATGCTAACACAAGTCCTATTATTCACCGATTTCAAATGGTTATCAGAAAATGCATGCTAACACAAGTCCTATTATTCACCGATTTCAAATGGTTATCAGAAAATGCATGCTAACACACATCCTATTATTGACCGATTTCAAATGCTTATCAGAAAATGCATGCTAACACAAGTTCTATTATTCACAGATTTCAAATGGTTATCAGAAAAGGCATGCTAGCACAAGTCCTATTATTTACCGATTTCAAATGGTTATCAGAAAATGCATGCTAACACAAGACCGATTATTCACCGATTTCAAATGGTTATCAGAAAATGCATGCTAACGCAAGTCCTATTATTCACCAATTTCAAATGGTTATCAGAAAATGCATGCTAACACAAGTCCTATTATTCACCGATTTCAAATGGTTATCAGAAAATGCATGCTAACACAAGTCCTATTATTCACCTATTTCAAATGGTTATCAGAAAATGCATGCTAACACAAGTCCTATTATTCACCTATTTCAAATGGTTATCAGAAAATGCATGCTAACACAAGTCCTATTATTCACCTATTTCAAATGGTTATCAGAAAATGCATGCTAACACAAGTCCTATTATTCACCTATTTCAAATGGTTATCAGAAAATGCATGCTAACACAAGTCCTATTATTCACCGATTTCAAATGGTTATCAGAAAATGCATGCTAACACAAGTCCTATTATTCACCGATTTCAAATGGTTATCAGAAAATGCATGCTAACACAAGTCCTATTATTCACTGATTTCAAATGGTTATCAGAAAATGCATGCTAACACAAGTCCTATTATTCACCGATTTCAAATGGTTATCAGAAAATGCATGCTAACACAAGTCCTATTATTCACCGATTTCAAATGGTTATCAGAAAATGCATGCTAACACAAGTCCTATTATTCACCGATTTCAAATGGTTATCAGAAAATGCATGCTAACACAAGTCCTATTATTCACCGATTTCAAATGGTTATCAGAAAATGCATGCTAACACAAGTCCTATTATTCACCTATTTCAAATGGTTATCAGAAAATGCATGCTAACACAAGTCCTATTATTCACCTATTTCAAATGGTTATCAGAAAATGCATGCTAACACAAGTCCTATTATTCACCTATTTCAAATGGTTATCAGAAAATGCATGCTAACACAAGTCCTATTATTCACCTATTTCAAATGGTTATCAGAAAATGCATGCTAACACAAGTCCTATTATTCACCTATTTCAAATGGTTATCAGAAAATGCATGCTAACACAAGTCCTATTATTCACCTATTTCAAATGGTTATCAGAAAATGCATGCTAACACAAGTCCTATTATTCACCGATTTCAAATGGTTATCAGAAAATGCATGCTAACACAAGTCCTATTATTCACCTATTTCAAATGGTTATCAGAAAATGCATGCTAACACAAGTCCTATTATTCACCTATTTCAAATGGTTATCAGAAAATGCATGCTAACACAAGTCCTATTATTCACCGATTTCAAATGGTTATCAGAAAATGCATGCTAACACAAGTCCTATTATTCACCGATTTCAAATGGTTATCAGAAAATGCATGCTAACACAAGTCCTATTATTCACCGATTTCAAATGGTTATCAGAAAATGCATGCTAACACAAGTCCTATTATTCACCTATTTCAAATGGTTATCAGAAAATGCATGCTAACACAAGTCCTATTATTCACAGATTTCAAATGGTTATCAGAAAATGCATGCTAACACAAGTCCTATTATTCACATATTTTAAATGGTTATCAGAAAATGCATGCTAACATAAGTCCTATTATTCACCTATTTCAAATTGTTATCAGAAAATGCATGCTAACACAAGTCCTATTATTCACCGATTTCAAATAGTTATCAGAAAATGCATGCTAACACAAGTCCTATTATTCACCCATTTCAAATGGTTATCAGAAAATGCATGCTAACACAAGTCCTATTATTTACTGATTTCAAATGGTTATCAGAAAATGCATGCTAAAACAAGTCCTATTATTCACCGATTTCAAATGGTTATCAGAAAATGCATGCTAACACAAGTCCTATTATTCACCGATTTCAAATGGTTATCAGAAAATGCATGCTAACACAAGTCCTATTATTCACCGATTTCAAATGGTTATCAGAAAATGCATGCTAACACAAGTCCTATTATTCACCGATTTCAAATGGTTATCAGAAAATGCATGCTAACACAAGTCCGATTATTCACCGATTTCAAATGGTTATCAGAAAATGCATGCTAACGCAAGTCCTATTATTCACCAATTTCAAATGGTTATCAGAAAATGCATGCTAACACAAGTCCTATTATTCACCTATTTCAAATGGTTATCAGAAAATGCATGCTAACACAAGTCCTATTATTCACCTATTTCAAATGGTTATCAGAAAATGCATGCTAACACAAGTCCTATTATTCACCTATTTCAAATGGTTATCAGAAAATGCATGCTAACACAAGTCCTATTATTCACCTATTTCAAATGGTTATCAGAAAATGCATGCTAACACAAGTCCTATTATTCACCGATTTCAAATGGTTATCAGAAAATGCATGCTAACACAAGTCCTATTATTCACCGATTTCAAATGGTTATCAGAAAATGCATGCTAACACAAGTCCTATTATTCACCGATTTCAAATGGTTATCAGAAAATGCATGCTAACACAAGTCCTATTATTCACCGATTTCAAATGGTTATCAGAAAATGCATGCTAACACAAGTCCTATTATTCACCGATTTCAAATGGTTATCAGAAAATGCATGCTAACACAAGTCCTATTATTCACCGATTTCAAATGGTTATCAGAAAATGCATGCTAACACAAGTCCTATTATTCACCGATTTCAAATGGTTATCAGAAAATGCATGCTAACACAAGTCCTATTATTCACCGATTTCAAATGGTTATCAGAAAATGCATGCTAACACAAGTCCTATTATTCACCTATTTCAAATGGTTATCAGAAAATGCATGCTAACACAAGTCCTATTATTCACCTATTTCAAATGGTTATCAGAAAATGCATGCTAACACAAGTCCTATTATTCACCGATTTCAAATGGTTATCAGAAAATGCATGCTAACACAAGTCCTATTATTCACCTATTTCAAATGGTTATCAGAAAATGCATGCTAACACAAGTCCTATTATTCACCTATTTCAAATGGTTATCAGAAAATGCATGCTAACACAAGTCCTATTATTCACCTATTTCAAATGGTTATCAGAAAATGCATGCTAACACAAGTCCTATTATTCACCTATTTCAAATGGTTATCAGAAAATGCATGCTAACACAAGTCCTATTATTCACCTATTTCAAATGGTTATCAGAAAATGCATGCTAACACAAGTCCTATTATTCACCGATTTCAAATGGTTATCAGAAAATGCATGCTAACACAAGTCCTATTATTCACCGATTTCAAATGGTTATCAGAAAATGCATGCTAACACAAGTCCTATTATTCACCGATTTCAAATGGTTATCAGAAAATGCATGCTAACACAAGTCCTATTATTCACTGATTTCAAATGGTTATCAGAAAATGCATGCTAACACAAGTCCTATTATTCACCGATTTCAAATGGTTATCAGAAAATGCATGCTAACACAAGTCCTATTATTCACCTATTTCAAATGGTTATCAGAAAATGCATGCTAACACAAGTCCTATTATTCACCTATTTCAAATGGTTATCAGAAAATGCATGCTAACACAAGTCCTATTATTCACCTATTTCAAATGGTTATCAGAAAATGCATGCTAACACAAGTCCTATTATTCACCTATTTCAAATGGTTATCAGAAAATGCATGCTAACACAAGTCCTATTATTCACCTATTTCAAATGGTTATCAGAAAATGCATGCTAACACAAGTCCTATTATTCACCTATTTCAAATGGTTATCAGAAAATGCATGCTAACACAAGTCCTATTATTCACCTATTTCAAATGGTTATCAGAAAATGCATGCTAACACAAGTCCTATTATTCACCGATTTCAAATGGTTATCAGAAAATGCATGCTAACACAAGTCCTATTATTCACCGATTTCAAATGGTTATCAGAAAATGCATGCTAACACAAGTCCTATTATTCACCGATTTCAAATGGTTATCAGAAAATGCATGCTAACACAAGTCCTATTATTCACCGATTTCAAATGGTTATCAGAAAATGCATGCTAACACAAGTCCTATTATTCACCGATTTCAAATGGTTATCAGAAAATGCATGCTAACACAAGTTCTATTATTCACTGATTTCAAATGGTTATAAGAAAATGCATGCTAACACAAGAACTATTATTCACAGATTTCAAATGGTTATCAGAAAATGCATACTAACAGAAGTCTTATTATTCACCAATTTCAAATGGTTATCAGAAAATGCATGCTAACACAAGTAATTTTATTTACCTATTTCAAATGGTTATCAGAAAATGCATGCTAACAAAAGTTCTATTATTCACTAATTTCAAATGGTTATCAGAAAATGCATGCTAACACAGGTCCTATTAGTCATTTATTTCAAATGGTTACCAGAAAATGCATGCTAACACAAGTCCTATTATTCACCTATTTCAAATGGTTACCAGAAAATGCATGCTAACACAAGTCCTATCATTCACCGATTTCAAATGGTTATCAGAAAATGCATGCTAACACAAGTCTTATTATTCACCTATTTCAAATGGTTATCAGAAAATGCATGCTAACACAAGTCCTATTATTCACCGATTTCAAATGGTTATCAGAAAATGCATGCTAACACAAGTCCTATTATTCACCGATTTCAAATGGTTATCAGAAAATGCATGCTAACACAAGTCCTATTATTCACCGATTTCAAATGGTTATCAGAAAATGCATGCTAACACAAGTCCTATTATTCACCAATTTCAAATGGTTATCAGAAAATGCATGCTAACACAAGTCCTATTATTCACCTATTTCAAATGGTTATCAGAAAATGCATGCTAACACAAGTCCTATTATTCACCTATTTCAAATGGTTATCAGAAAATGCATGCTAACACAAGTCCTATTATTCACCGATTTCAAATGGTTATCAGAAAATGCATGCTAACACAAGTCCTATTATTCACCTATTTCAAATGGTTATCAGAAAATGCATGCTAACACAAGTCCTATTATTCACCTATTTCAAATGGTTATCAGAAAATGCATGCTAACACAAGTCCTATTATTCACCTATTTCAAATGGTTATCAGAAAATGCATGCTAACACAAGTCCTATTATTCACCTATTTCAAATGGTTATCAGAAAATGCATGCTAACACAAGTCCTATTATTCACCTATTTCAAATGGTTATCAGAAAATGCATGCTAACACAAGTCCTATTATTCACCTATTTCAAATGGTTATCAGAAAATGCATGCTAACACAAGTCCTATTATTCACCTATTTCAAATGGTTATCAGAAAATGCATGCTAACACAAGTCCTATTATTCACCTATTTCAAATGGTTATCAGAAAATGCATGCTAACACAAGTCCTATTATTCACCTATTTCAAATGGTTATCAGAAAATGCATGCTAACACAAGTCCTATTATTCACCTATTTCAAATGGTTATCAGAAAATGCATGCTAACACAAGTCCTATTATTCACCTATTTCAAATGGTTATCAGAAAATGCATGCTAACACAAGTCCTATTATTCACCTATTTCAAATGGTTATCAGAAAATGCATGCTAACACCAGTCCTATTATTCACCTATTTCAAATGGCTATCAGAAAATGCATGCTAAGGGGGCGTGGCCAAGGATGAACACAGGATAGCAGCAGATTTATTCAGCTCCACCAATTTTATTACACTGATAGGAATTAATTACTTAAAAAATTAATTTTTGAAGTAATTTTCTTTCTAAATATGTTTGTTTTATATAGTTCTTGAACTATATCTAAAAAAGAAAGGAAAGTTTAACAATATTCCTGTCAGAAATCACTTTGGAAATTTTCCTGTCAATTTATCAGTCTGAAATGAGTTTCAGTAAGACAAATTCTCAAGACTCCAGCATAAAGAAAGAACTTCAGTCTCTGATAACTATAATCCAGCAACTTACTGCTAAGATGGATAAAATGGATACTAAAATTGATACCTTCATAGAAAAAAACTACAAAACAAATAGACTTGTTACATATAGACCTGCAACAACAGAAGATCCAGATGTCAGGCATAGAAGAAGCTGTGAATGACATGGAAAATAGAATCCAAGAAGAGGAAATGAACATTGAGTTTCTGCTGAAATAAAATACACATTTACAAACAAAGCTGGATGACCTGGAAAATAGATCTAGGCGCAATAACATTAGGATTTTTGGACTTCCAGAAAATATTGAAGGTAACAATATTACTTCTTTTTTAACAACATGGCTCCCTAAAACTTTAGACTTACCAGAAGCATTCTCTTTTGGTATCGAAAGAGCACATAGATCTATAGCTAATACTAACTCTAACAAAAGCTATCCTAGATCAGTTATAGTTAGATTTCTATCATCCTTTGATAAAGAGATGGTTCTTAAATCTGCTTGGGCTAAAGCTCCTGTTAAGATTAATGAGACAACTGTGCATTTTGACAATGACTATTCTTCCTTGGTAATAGCTAAAGGAAAAGTTTTTCTGCCACTAATAAGGGAGCTTAAAAAAGCACAGTTTAAAACATACCTTCTGTTTCCTGCCAAGCTAAAAATCTTCCTTCCTGATGGTCCTAAAATTTTTGATGACTTAGACTCTCCTTTACTGTTTATCAAAAAAAATAAGATTTTGGATAAAATAGAGGAAATGGAATGGGCTAGTCCTTCATTAAAGAGACTGGCAACTGAAACTTTGTGGAAGAGACTAAAAAACAAATGATTTGTTCTATGTTTTTTTTTTCCTTTTTTCTCTCATCATTTTACTTCATTATTAATCTTTTTAAATATAGTTCCTGCATTTCCAGAAAGCCACAAATATTCTGAAAAAGATTTAATCAAAGTTATTCTCTGTGTGCAAAGAAATGTTTTGTTTCATAACCAGTCAAAATATCTGAGGAACTAATAATAAGCTATTATTCAATTTGTTTCTCTTTCTGAAAAAGAGAAGTAAGGTCAGTAATTTGATACATTTTTTTTTCTTTTTTTCTCCTTTTCTTCTTTTCTTTGTTTAAACAATGACATTCTATTTATATTATGTAGTGGGTAAAGGGTGGGGGAGGGCAGGGAGAGAAGAGTAATGAAAATATGATAAATGGAATAATAACATATTTATTCCTTGTAAAAAGTTTATATGTTCTTCAAATGCTATTCCTAATTATACTTTCTTGATTATACTGCTTATGCTTGTTTGTAAATAATCTGTCATGCTTTAATAATAATTAGAACTAAATAATAGTAAATAATGTGTTTTATTTTTAACTCTATTAATATAAACAGTAAGTAATATTCCATTGTATATACTTCTTATAGCTTTCTCTTACATTTTTTATTTCTGCTTTACACTCTTTTATTTTCTACTCTCTTTTTCTTTTCTTTATTCTTTCTCTTTATTTTTTCATATTAATATATAGAAATGCTTTTGATCATATAGACACAGTAAATAATAAGATTTGCATAAAAATTGAGTTGGGACAAAAATATTGAGTTTTATTACTTATTAATAACTTTGGGCTTAATTTCACTTACATAGAGGCTGTAATAACCTGTAAAATACATTGTGAAGGTTTTGTCATGTTTAGATGCATTTACACTGCTAAATGAATGTTTATCACTAGTTTTTAACAAGTTTCCCGCCAAAATGTTAAGGGAGACAATCTGGGATGTGGGCTACCTCATGAACAGTGTCCTCGAGTTGTTTTAAAAGCTTCAACTCTCAGAATTCTCACAGAGAAGCTGAAAGCAGTCAATTTGACCTTTGACCCAGATATCACACTGACACATCGCAGATTCAGGAAGAACACTCTACCAGGAAGTAGAACTGATACAAATGAGACTATGTGAAGGAAAATGAACTCTTTAACATTTAAATGTGAGTTATTTTATATAATTACTTAAATATCTATGTTATAATTCATAAAATATGTCAGTTATAATGATTTTAAATGATGCAGTTTCTTGTAGTAAGTAAATGTCTTATTTTAGAAGGCATAGAAAATGAAACATTTATTCAAGTGTTTTTGAAAATCTACTTGACTGCAGCATACTAATCTGTGTTAAAAACTTATGTTCCAAACATATACATTACTATAACTCATTTAATTCATCTGATTGACAAGCATAAATAACTTTATAACTCTATTCTGGAAGAAATTGTCATGTGATATATTTTAAAGCAGTAGTATAGACATACAAGATACAGATGGCTTTTTTTACAATAATGCAAGTGTTTCTGAGAATTTGCATAACTATGCAGTATGATTTATAACAATTTCTATAAATAAAATATTTTATTCTATTGACAATAATGAGTATGAGTAAAATGCTCATATACAAGCAATTCAAGGTTTTTTTTTTGGAAGCTATTGACTGCATTTACATGACAGAAAATAGATGCATCTTAATATATGTAATGTCTGAACTATATTAGCCAAAGTTTTTGATTTAAATGAATGTTAGAGCTTATTTTTACATACTTTGAATAAATTAATATGTAAATATGCCTTCCTTTTTTTTTTCTCTCTCTCTCTCTTTCTTTCACTCTCTCTCCCTCTTTCACGTCTTTTATTTCTCTCTTTCCTCTTTGTTCCTAATATCAAGATTATTTGAATGTTATTTGAATACAAGTGTATGATATTACATAGATGTATATAGTGGTATGAATAGTTTAAAAAAAAGTTTATTTTAGTTTATATGATGCTGTTTTATCAAATGTGTAGTCTTGTATTGCTAGATAATTGAATTGAAAGCTGTTAATTTAAGTTAAATATAACAAGTATTAAATTGATAAGGTGGTAGCTGAGGTACTGCTGCTTAGGGTAGGGGGTTAACTTGAGTGGTAAATACTACTCTAAGTTGGAGTTTTTAACTCCAGGCTGGATGCAAGGTTTAATCCTTACATTATTTTCACTTGTTCATTGTTATATGTATATAGTTTTGACATATATATTTTGTACACTCATTGTCACTACAAACAAAATTGAATCCTATACAAAATTCCATAAGAGATTCAATAAATACAGCTATATTTAAAGGTACACCTAAAGGAGGAGATGTAACATTACTTATGTTGTTATTTGTTATTTTGATCATAAGATTCTTAAGTTTTAAAAATGCCAAATGACATCTTTAAAAGGAATGTCTTTAAACATTAATGGATTGAATAATCCGTGTAAAAGGGCAAGCCTAATAAGATACATTAATTTACATAATGCCAACTTAGTCTTCCTGCAAGAAACCCATCTCTTGAAAAAAGATATTGATAAACTAGCCACAAACAAATATACAGTATTGGTTAGTTCAGAGCACACTCAGAAAAAGAGGAGTGGCTATTTTATGGAATAAAAGTATGCCCATTCCTAAAACCATTAAGTCTTATCAGGATGACAAAGGAATGTTTTGTATGGTTACAATACAAATTAATGGGAAGACTTACACTTTAATTAATGTATATTGGATACCTGGAATTGGTATTAATACAGTGAAACATCATCTTGATAAGATTATATCATTCTCCATAGGAGATATTATTTTAGCTGGTGACTTTAATTGTATACTACATGAAAGTGATACTACCACTATAGGAAAAAGAAGAATTACATCTAATGCAAAACATTTAAATGATTTAGCTAATTCTTATCATTTGAATGATATTAATAATCAGATAGATCCAAAATCATTACCATACACCTTTTTTTCTAACAGATACAAAAGTTATTCAAAAATAGATAGGGTCTTTATTTCTAACCAGATGGTAACAGATTTAATTAATTCCAAAATCATTTCATGTCCTATATCTGATCATAATTCAATTGTTTTTGAATTCATGATAAAAAATACTCATAATGTTCAGATCAAAAGGATACCAGCATACTTAACTCAACTAAAAGACTATAAAGAATATATACTTTCAGAAGTAAAACATTTCTTAGACATACCAGCATACTATAATCTCAACTGTTTTAAAAAAAAT
>NC_056739.1:1854192626-1854208950 GCF_019279795.1 Protopterus annectens | reverse complement strand
GAATCCGGGGCCTCTCTATTTTGAATAAGTTTTGTATCTGTTAGAAAAAAGGTGTATGGTAATGATTTTGAATCTATCTGATTATTAATATCATTCAAATGATAAGAATTAGCAAAATCATTTAAATGTTTTGCATTAGATGTAATTCTTCTTTTTCCTATAGTGGTAGTATCACTTTCATGTAGTATACAATTAAAGTCACCAGCTAAAATAATTTCTCCTATAGAGAATGATATGATCTTATTAAGATGATGTTTCACTGTATTAATACCAATTCCAGGTATCCAATATACATTAATTAAAGTGTAAGTCTTCCCATTAATTTGTATTGTAACCATACAAAACATTCCTTTGTCATCCTGATAAGACGTAATGGTTTTAGGAATGGGCATACTTTTATTCCATAAAATAGCCACTCCTCTTTTTTTCTGAGTGTGCTCTGAACTAACCAATACTGTATATTTGTTTGTGGCTAGTTTATCAATATCTTTTTTCAAGAGATGGGTTTCTTGCAGGAAGACTAAGTTGGCCTTATGTAAATTAATGTATCTTATTAGGCTTGCCCTTTACACAGATTATTCAATCCATTAATGTTTAAAGAAATTCCTTTTAAAGATGTCATTTGGCATTTTTAAAACTTAAGAATCTTATGATCAAAATAACAAATAACAACATAAGTAATGTTACATCTCCTCCTTTAGGTGTACCTTTAAATATAGCTGTATTTATTAAATCTCTTATGGGATTTTGTATAGGATTCAATTTTGTTTGTAGTGACAATGAGTGTACAAAATATATTGTGGATGTCAAAACTATATACATATAACAATGAACAAGTGAAAATAATGTAAGGATTAAACCTTGCATCCAGCATGGAGTTAAAAACTCCAACTTAGAGTAGTATTTACCACTCAAGTTAACCCCCTACCCTAAGCAGCAATACCTCAGCTACCACCTTATCAATTTAATACTGGTTATATTTAACTTAAATTAACAGCTTTCAATTCAATTATCTAGCAAGACAAGACTACACATTTGATAAAACAGCATCATATAAACTAAAATAAACTTTTTTTTTTTTAAAACTATTCATACTACTATATACATCTATTTAATATAATACATTTGTATTCAAATAGCATTCAAATAATCTTGATATTAGGAACCAAGAGGAGAGAGAAATAAAAGATGTGAAAGAGGGAGAGAGAGTGAAAGAAAGAGAGAGAAAAAAAAGAAGGCATATTTACATATTACTTTATTCAAAGTATGTAAAAATAAGTTCTAACATTCATTTAAATCAAAAACTTTGGCTAATATGGTTCAGACATTACATATGTTAAGATGCATCTATTTTCTGTCATGTAAATGCAGTCAACAGCTTCCAAAAAAAAAACATTGAATTGCTTGTATATGAGCATTTTACTCATACTCATTGTCAATAGAATAAAATATTATATTTATAGAAATTGTTATAAATCATACTGCATAGTTATGCAAATTCTCAGAAACACTTGCATTATTGTAAAAAAAGCCATCTGTATTTTGTATGTCTATACTACTGCTTTAAAATATATCACATGACAATTTCTTCCAGAATAGAGTTATAAAGTTATTTATGCTTGTCAATCAGATGAATTAAATGAGTTATAGTAATGTATATGTTTGGAACATAAGTTTCTAACACAGATTAGTATGCTGCAATCAAGTAGATTTTCAAAAACACTTGAATAAATGTTTCATTTTCTATGCCTTCTAAAATAAGACATTTACTTACTACAAGAAACTGCATCATTTAAAATCATTATAACTGACATATTTTATGAATGATAACATAGATATTTAAGTAATTATATAAAATAACTCACATTTAGATGTTAAAGAGTTCATTTTCCTTCACATAGTCACATTTGCATCAGTTCTACTTCCTGGTAGAGTGTTCTTCCTGAATCTGCAGTGTGTCAGTGTGATATCTGGGTCAAAGGTCACATTGACTGCTTTCAGCTTCTCTGTGAGAATTCTGAGAGTTGAAGCTTTTGAAACAACTCGAGGACACTGTTCATGAGGTAGCCCACATCCCAGATTGTCTCCCTTAACATTTTGGCGGGAAACTTGTTAAAAACTAGTGACAAACATTCATTTAGCAGTGTAAATGCATCTAAACATGACAAAACCTTCGCGATGTATTTTACAGGTTATTACAGCCTCTATGTAAGTGAAATTAAGCCCAAGGTTATTAATAAGTAATAAAACTCAATATTTTTGTCCCAACTCAATTTTTATGCAAATCGTATTATTTACTGTCTCTATATGATCAAAAGCATTTCTATATATTAATATGAAAAAAAAATAAAAATAAAGAATAAAGAAAAGAAAAAGAGAGTAGAAAATAAAAGAGTGTAAAGCAGAAATAAAAAAAATGTAAGAGAAAGCTATAAGAAGTATATACAATGGAATATTACTTACTGTTTATATTAATAGATTTAAAAATAAAACATATTATTTACTATTATTTAGTTCTAATTATTATTAGTTAAAGCATGACAGATTATTTACAAACAAGCATAAGCAGTATAATCAAGAAAGTATAGTTAGGAATAGCATTTGAAGAACATATAAACTTTTTACAAGGAATAAATATGTTATTATTCCATTTAACATATTTTCATTACTCTTCTCTCCCTGCCCTCCCCCACCCTTTACCCACTACATAATCTAAATAGAATGTCATTGTTTAAACAAAGAAAAGGAGAAAAAAAAGAAAAAAAAATGTATCAAATTACTGACCTTACTTTTCTTTTTCAGAAAGTGAAACAAATTGAAAAATAGCTTGTTATTAGTTCCTCAGATATTTTGACTGGTTATGAAACAAAACATTTCTTTGCACACAAAGAATAACTTTGATTAAATCTTTTTCAGAATATTTGTGGCTTTCTGGAAATGCAGGAACTATATTTAAAAAGATTAATAATGAAGTAAAATGATGAGAGAAAAAAAGAAAAAAACATAGAACAAATCATTTGTTTTTTAGTCTCTTCTTCCTCTCTGAAGTCTTCCACGAAGTTTCAGTTGCCAGTCTCTTTAATGAAGGACTAGCCCATTCCATTTCCTCTATTTTATCCAAAATCTTATTTTTTGATAAACAGTAAAGCAGAGTCTAAGTCATCAAAAATTTTAGGACCATCAGGAAGGAAGATTTTTAGCTTGGCAGGAAACAGAAGGTATGTCTTAAACTGTGCTTTTAAGCTCCCTTATTAGTGGCAGAAAAACTTTTCTTTAGCTATTACCAAGGAAGAATAGTCATTGTCAAAGCACAGTTGTCTCATTAATCTTAACAGGAGCTTTAGCCCAAGCAGATTTAAGAACCATCTCTTTATCAAAAGATGATAGAAATCTAACTATAACTGATCTAGGATAGTTTTGTTAGAGTTAGTATTAGCTATAGATCTATGTGCTCTTCGATACCAAAAGAGAATGCTTCTGGTAAGTCTAAAGTTTTAGGGAGCCATGTTGTTAAAAAGAAGTAATATTGTTACCTTCAATATTTTCTGGCAGTCCAAAATCCTAATGTTATTGCCTAGATCTATTTTCCAGGTCATCCAGCTTTGTTTGTAAATGTGTATTTTGTTTCAGCAGAAACTCAATGTTGATTTCCTCTTCTTGGATTCTGTTTTCCATCTCATTCACAGCTTCTTCTATGCCTGTCATCTGGATCTTCTGTTGTTGCAGGTCTATATGTAACAAGTCTATTTGTTTTGTAGTTTTTTCTATGAAGGTATCTATTTTAGTATCCATTTTATCCATCTTAGCAGTAAGTTGCTGGATTATAGTTATCAGAGACTGAAGTTCTTTCTTGATGCTGGAGTCTTGAGAATTTGTCTTACTGGAACTCATTTCAGACTGATAAACTGACAGGAAAATTTCCAAAGTGATTTCTGATAGGAATATTGTTAAAATTTCCTTTCTTTTTTAGATATAGTTCAAGAACTATATAAAACAAACATATTTAGAAAGAAAATTACTTCAAAAATTAATTTTTAACTAATTAATTCCTGTCAGTGTAATGAAATTGGTGGAGCTGAAGAAATCTGCTGCTATCCTGTGTTCATCCTTGGCCACGCCCCCCGGGATTTGGATTTTCTGAGGTGCAGCATGTCCATTAATTCCGGGTTGGACATGGCTTTATACGTCAGGCACAGATCGCCTCTGAGCAGGCGGTATGCCACTGAGTAGAGCTGGAGTTTCTTTAACCGGGCAGCATACGGCATCTGTTTGAGCCCCTTGATCCTCTTAGTGAGGTACTTTTGGGGTCTTTCCAGTTGCTGCAGGTGTCTGGTAAGGTACATCCTAAAAGGGGCATTGTACTCAATTATGGGCCTGATGAGGGATGAGTAAAGAGGCACGATGACCTCCCCTGATCTAGATGTGAATCCCTTCATGATTAGGTGGGCTATATAAAATGTTTTTCTAACCACTTTGGCCACGTGGTTGTCAAATGAGAGATTGCTATCAACTTGGGTCCCCAGGTCCCTAATTACTTCTTCTGTACTTAATGGATTACCCCCTATGTGGTAATTTGTGGGCACTTTGTTTTTGCCAAAGGGGATGACTATACACTTTTTGACGTTTAGCTTGAGGCCATGGCTCTGGCATCAGTTGTCTGTTTCTATGAGGCCCTTTTGGAGGATGCTTGTGTCAGCTGTAGAGTCCATTATGGCGCCCAGTTTGCAATCATCTGCGAACTTAGTCAGCCACAGTCCTTCCATGTTGGCCTGTACCTCCGAGAAATATATACCGAACAAGAGAGGTCCCAGGACTGAGCCTTGTGGGATGCCACTTGTAACTGGTTTGGAGTCTGACATGGCTCCACCTATTCTAACCATGTGGGTTCTGTCCTTGAGCCAGTTTGCAACCCATCTAGTGACATAGGGGTTTATATTTAAGCTGGTGAGCTTATCTATAATGCCGAGTGGGGTATTGTATCAAAGGCTTTTGAGGTCCAGGTAGGCTGTGTGGACCACCTTCCCCTTGTCAATGGCCTTGGTGACTGTTTCAAAGAAATTGACCAGGTTCAAGAGGCAGGATCTGCCCTTAACAAAGCCGAACTGTAGGATCCAGTGTCTGCAGGTCCCCAATATCTTTATTTATAAGGTCCATGATGATCCTTTCCATAGCTTTACAGACCAAGCTAGTGAGACTTATGGGGCGATAGTTTCCAGGATCCGTTGAGGCACCACCTTTGTGGAGAGGACCACTGTTGCTGTGCCACTCTTTGGGTACATATCCAGTAGTAAGGCAGAGATTGAACAGTAGTTTTAGTATTGGGTTTAGCTCTTCTTGGAGTTCATGTAGGGCGCAGCCGGGACACAGTCTGGTCCCATTGATGCTGCTTTCTTGCTGGAGAGGGCAGCTCTTACCTGAGCATGTGAGATGTCAGGGGGCAGCACTCTGCTGGGATAGATATTAGCCCTTTTGGTGGGGAGGGGGGAAGAAGTTTGCGCTGAACCTGTCAGCTAGGATGTTGTCAATGTCTGTGGGTTCAGTGTATTTTTTGTCATTTTGGACTAATTCTGAGCATATCTGGGAATTCCCACCCAGGTTCCTAACATAACTAAAGAAAGCCTTGTGATTATCCTTAGTGTCCTGTGCAATTTTTCTCTTGAAGCTGGCCTTAGACGATTTTATGAGTGCCCGTAGTTTTTGCTAATACTGATCAGAGATGCCTTCCTTTTGGGATTTTGCTCTATCATGTAGTAGCTTCCTCCTTCTATTGTATAGTTTGTTTATGGCTGGGGTCCACCAGACAGGACATCTGCCTTTGGAGGATTGGGTCTTGGTTTTATTTGGGATTGCATGATCCATGCATTCCTGAAGGTGTTCATAGAATGTGTTTATAAAGGATTTTGCGGTCTGGACGTATTATCCACAGGCCGGGGGCTTTGAAGGATTCCACCTTGGTTTTGAGGAGTGTGAAATTTGCTTTAGAGAAGTTTTTTACTGTGGTTTTCTGGGCATGAGGTGGGGTCGGGATGTGAATATCCAGTGAGATTAGTTTATGGTCTGATCTTACCAGTGAGGGATACACTTCTGGTCTGGAGCATAGAGTCCCCATGTTGGTGATGATCAGGTCCAGTATGTTTTCCCCTCTTGTGGGAGTGGTAACAAGTTGTTCCATAGCATTTGAGTTTATAAATTCTAGGAACCTTTGGGCTAGGGTGTTGGAGCTAGAGTAATGCTCCCAGTCTATGTTTGGGTAGTTGAAGTCGCCCAATATAATGGTGTTTGGAGAGACCTTCATATTTTCCAGTGTTTTCCAGTGTGTGTGTGTGTGTGTGTGTGTGTGTGTGTGTGTGTGTGTGTGTGTGTGTGTGTGTGTGTGTGTGTGTGCCTTCTGTGGAAGGTTGGGTGCTGGGCTGGCAACTCGACACCATAAAAAAAAACCCTCCACTGTTCCTCTGTGACGACCCCTAATGAGAAAAGATGAAAGGGGAAGAAGATAAAATCACTATGACTTGATTAAAAAACACAGTAAGTGCTTTCATCACTATTATGAGGATTTTATTAGACTGTGAGAACAATGTAAAATCAACAACTTAAACTTTACATGATTAAAATGTCAGCATGATACATTAAATGACCGATATATTAATAAGAGAGATCCCTTCTTTTTAAACATACTTTGAAGTTCTCAGTATCCTTCAAGCCTGATTTAATGCAGGTGTTCAACTCGACCTGCCAAACATATTCACCATAATCTAGCAGTTCCTTAGTGACTTTTTTTATCACAGGAGCAACTAACATCTTCAATAAAACCAAATATGAAAGAGCATTCCTTAGATTCCATATTGTGTCTGTATAAAACATTTATTGTATCCATCCTTTTGATAGTATATATAGATAACTGAAATTGGCCATAGGAGTGAGCATGCATGCAAGTGTATGGTATGAAAGAACAACTGCAGTAGGCCTTGCCTCATGGTAGTGAGAACTTTGGCTCTAGATGATTGTCACTATTGAAGTGACACCTTGAACTCATGTGCAAAAATCAGGAAAAGTAGTTGTGGATGGATGGATGGATGAGATTGTGTGTGTGTGTGTGTGTGTGTGTGTGTGTGTGTGTGTGTGTGTGTGTGTGTGTGTGGGTGTGTGTGTGTGTGTGCGAGTGAGTGTGTGTCTGTGTGTGTGTGTGTGTGTGTGTGTGTGTGTGTGTGTGTGTGTGTGTGTGTGTGTGTGTGTGTGTGTGTGTGTGTGTTGTGTATGTGTGTGTGTGTGTGTGTGTGTGTGTGTGTGTGTGCGTGTGTGCGTGTGTGCGTGTGTGTACATGTTTCAACAATTTTCTGGATGTCCTTCCAATATGGCAAACAGGGCAGCATGTGCAGCAATTGACATAAATCACATTAAAGGGATTACATAAAAAATTCCTCATATATTGCAGTTCCTGTTAGCAGTACAGTATTTGCACTGATCATAAGAAAACAGCATTGATCACAATACTTCTAAACTTTCTTTCCGTCTTTAGCCAGCTTATTACACATTTTCTTCTCTAGTAAATCCTTGCAGGGGGTGTCTAACCATTTTGACTCAGGGGCCACTTACCGAACAGTTCAGGGCCACTTACCATACTTCATGAGATTTGGGTTGCCACATTACCAAGTCCAACATGTATATATCCATTCAAAACAGTATGTTGTATGGCATACCAAGGGCCAGATAAAAGACTTCAGTCGGACAGATTGTGGCCTTAGGGCCATCTGTTGAACACCCCTGCTTTAAAGCCTTGCCTGTTAGGATGACAAACTTGGGACTCACCCACTGTGCTAGCTGTCACAAGAATACCTTTTAAAGTGTTCCAGTTTTGCTGCAAGACCTTTTTGATAATTTCAGAATCAATAGAATTTGTTAATTTAATCCTTCACCTTATCATAAGTGTTGGTATGGGGGTATTCTGTCATTACAAAAATCATTTTCTAAGATTATCCCTCACATAAAACCTATCCTGCTCCATTTTCTATGACTTGCTTTGGAAAACCCCTTTATCTAAATCTGTTTTTCAGAATGCATATTTCTGCAAAGAATTCATCATATGTTTATCTTAGCCTTCCGGTTCTTTTTATTTGCTCTTTTTAATCCATGAGAGTACATGCCACTATAATTCATATAGCTATTGCTGTTCATTGCCTTTCTACCCATTTTAGTGAGCACATTATTGCCATTTTGAGCAATGCAATATTTAGAAAAGTACAGTTGTATAAGTAATCTTACCATAATAGTAGATGTTTGAAAGGATCACTGCTGCAGTAGCTATATGGGACATCCTGCCAAGGTTCAGCCCCATCAGCCCATCTCTGAAGCCTTAGAGCACCTTCGATGCACCATTGCTGCAGACTGTCTATGAATGGAGGAAATAAAGGGCAGCTACAGTACCAAAGCACAGAGCTTTCTTACCCCAAAAGATAGAATCACAAGTGTCACAAAATGGTACCATGTCTAAAGAAACTAAAATTATATCCTCTATCAAACTTTATGTGAACTCAGGGGAGTTGGAGGGAGGGAGCAGCTACTGCAGTTGTGATTTACTCAAACATCTACTGTTATGTTAAGAGTACTTACACAGCTGTATTATGTTCTTCAGTAGATCACTGCTGCATTAGCCTTAGCTGTATAGAACTGACGCCAAAGCTCAGGAGGAGGAAGGAGGGTCAGAATCCTGGATCCCCTGAAGAATAGCCTCACTAAAGCCTGCTATGGACCCAGAACAGGAGTCCAGCTTGTAATGTTTGGTAAATGTGTGAACTGATGACCAGGTTGCTGCTGCTAGTATTCCTCTCCTTTCCAAAATGCCATGGAAGGAGCCAATGCCCAAGTAGAGTGAGTACAGAAAGTGATTGTCAGTGGAGAATAAAAAAGGCAATAGCTTGGGGAAACCATTTTGAAATAGTCTGTTTGGTTACTGCTTGTCCCCTTTTCTTATCTTCAGAGGAAATAAACAGCTGATCAGAAATCTAGAAGGATTTCATTCTGTCAGTATATTAATCTGAGTTGCCTATTAACATATAAAGTTAAGAAAATCTGTTCACCCTCATTTTTAGGCTCTGGAAAGAAAATTGGGAGAGTAATAGTCTGGTCCACAGTAAACTGTGAAATTCTGATATTAGAACAATGAAGGCCGACAAAGGGGGTAAAATTGTGGTCATGGATACTATTCAATATAATGAATCTATGATAGACATGTTAAGTGACAGTGAGACATACAAAGTGACTAGTGTCAATGTTGTTAAAAAAAGTTTTCAACGAGTTGATACACTGTTGTTTGACATGTTTAGCCAAGGAGAATTAGATCATCAGAGTTATGAATATTTGTTGGTCGAACACCCAAAATTGGCTACATTATTTGGCATTCCAAAATTACATGTTGACCAGCACAACCCACCTTTTAGACCTATTATTTCCGCAAAGCATTCTAAAACTGAGAATATATCTGTTTGGCTTGACTATATTCTGAATCCTATTGTACAGAGAACTAGATTTTATATCAGAGATTCCTGGCATTTATTGGAAGAACTAAGGAATATAGATGTGTCATCTAGTTCTGTCAGTTTTGCTACTCTTGATGTCAAGTCCTTATATACTGCTATCAAGCAAACAGAAGGATTAGAATATTTGAGGGAATACCTGACTTCATATTCTGATGTTGAGAAACACAAGGTTAGCACCATTTGTGATCTAATAGAGTTAGTCCTAGAGAATAATTTCTTCAGATTTGGTAAACATATTTATCAACAGATTTCAGGAGTAGCAATGGGAGCGAGGGTGGCACCAGCCTTTGCCAATTTGGTTATGGCAAATTGGGAGCTTAAATTTTTGGTTAAACATCATCTTTTCAATAGGGCACTTGCATATTTTAGATTTATTGATGATTTACTTTTTTTGTGGAATGGCACTTTTGAAGAATTTTCTGACTTCGTGACAGATTTGAATCATAGTACTGACTTCTTGGTCTTCAAATTGAGTGGTTTTGGGGACAACATTCCCTTTCTTGATGTCCTTCTTAGTATAGATACAGTTAATAACACATTGAAAAGTCAGAAACAGTGAAAAGCAGAAGCTCACCAGATCCAAATTTTCAAAACAACCGGAACAAAAGTAAGTATAAATAACGATTCCTGCTGTTTGTAGCCAAAGAAAGTCACAATCGTAGTAATTCCAAAGCCAACATGCTGAATCCAGTAAAACTTTTTATTATCACGAACAAAATAAAATAGAAGCAAACAAAGTGAAGAACAAGCGCTTTCGCCCGGTGATACCGGGCTTTTTCAAGTACAGCCATCTTTCAAATGCACTGAGCTTAAATAGTTTAACAAGAAACAATTAGTCAATCAAAGAATTAATTTGAATAAATAATCCAATTAGTCTTTAGTGAATTGGTGATGAACACTTGAAACTGCAGTGACCATTCTACATAATTAAAAATGCAAAACCTTGATTTTTTTTTTTTTTTTTTTAAAGTTTAAATATTAATAAAAACATGAAAAGTCAGGTATGTTGTTGAATAGTGAAAAACAACTTCTTTTCAATTACATTGCATCCTGCCGTAAAAGTTAGAGAGGCTTTAATAAACTTTTAACCCTTGTTTGTGAGCAATAACTTTAGTAGCTAAAATAATAAGAATGCAGGATATATCTGTACCTGCACAAAAACAGTCTACCTGAGTTAGTTAATCTCCCATAACTAAGTGAGTGTGTACAGTATTGTACTGAACTTCCCTTTGTCAAAGAGCTACATAATTCCATGTATAAAATTCATAATCTTAATATAAACAAATAAATGTTAAATAAATATTAAATAAATAAACCAAATAATATAATCTATAATAAATATTGATCTTGGATGTATGTAATTCTAGAAAATCGTATATCAGTCCACGATAATTATGCCACCAACACATTAAGGTACATGTGCAGTTTTTTTGTTTTTTGTGTGTGTAATGTTGATGCGGGTTCATCGGTTGCAATAATTAGTGCACTTGTTAATAAATTTTCAAAAAATGTTGGAAATGTTAAAAAATGTATGAAAAAATATTAAAAATTGACATCATCTTGTAAACTTAATGATAACGATATTTATAACAAATAAATAAATAAATAAGTTATAAAACGTTTCTGTTAGCCTTTAGTATATAGGACAAACTAATATTTTCATTCAACCCTGGGTGCTTAGTAGCGTCTAATTTTAATTGCCAGATAAGCTCCCTACTGCCAAGCCTGGTCTCCCAGTCTCCCCCCCCTTGGGTCATGAGTCACCTTTTCTAGGACGAAAAATTTGAGGGACATGCTCGGACAAGTAAGGGAATGCTTAAAAAATGCATTAGTATCTTTCTTTTTGTCAACTTCATATAAATGCTCATAGATTCTATGTTTGAAAAGACAAATATACAGGAAAGAGGTTTTTGCGAACCAGTATTTACACAAGGACAGTTTACATCCTACACATATGAAAAAAGGAGTAGTGAAGGGCCAAATAATTTGTTTGAGTAGGCTCACCACTGATGATGATGTATTTCAAAGTGAAGTAGGATTTTTAAGGTCATTATTCATGTATAGAGGTTACGCATTAGACTGGATGCAAAAAATAGAGAAAGAGGTCATTTCTTTAAGGAAGGGGGTTGCTAAACCGATTCTTCTTTCTAGTCAGATAGGTTTAAGTTCTGGTTCCAATGTTTTAGAGAATACCAGTAGTTACCACCTAGCATTCCCTTTACCGATTGTTGACGAAATGTGGTTCATCAGGGACATCATCGTTAACAATTGGAAAATGATATTAGGAAATAAAGATTTGGTTGGTACTTTAGGGAAGAAACCCACTTTCACTTACAAAAGAGTTAAAAATTTAAAATCTATGCTGGAGATGGATCATTATAGGTATCAGGATATGACAAGAGCAGCCAGTATTAAGAGGGGTACTTATGCATGCAATAACTGTAGGCAGTGTAGATTTATCAGTAACAGTACTAGTGTATTCATAAAATCTCTTAATTACACCATTTGGTCTAAGAGTTATTACAATTGTAATTCCGATTATGTTGTTTACATCGCCAATTGTGTTTCATGTGAAGATTATTACATAGGAAAAACTAAAAGGCTTCTAAAAAGAAGAATCTATGAGCACAATTTGGCTATAAAAACAAAGATCAGTTTAATTCTTTGGCCAAACATTCTTTAACATGTAGAGATTTTAAGAAATTTCAATTTTCAGTTTTGGAAAAAAATCAACACTAGTGAATTTGGAGGAGATTTAAACAATGTCTTAGAATGCAAGGAGACATTGTGGCAACTTTGTTGGGGCTGATAGGTTGCCTGGCCTCAATGATTATATTAATTTAAAATGTTTTTTGAAATATAGATAGGTGTTTGAGACCATATGCATGTGATCCATGTGTGTTTTGTGTGAGTTGTACATGTGTGCACACATACATGCTCATATCACTCTGATTCCTTTCAGAGACATGATATGATTTACATTATTCATATATATATATATATATATATATATATATATATATATATATATATATATACCTATTTTTTGTTTTATACATATATTACATTTTATATATATTATATTATATACATTTCGGTGTGTACTTGTGTGTGTATATCATCATTATTTTTATATTGCCATATATTTTTTATGATATTTACATATACATATATTTTTTACATGTGTATTTTATATTTTCATAGTGACTGTTTAGTTCTATGTTTGTGTGTGTGTGTGTGTGTGTGTGTGTGTGTGTGTGTGTGTGTATGTGTGTGTATGTGTGTGTGTGTGTGTGCGTGCATGTGATTGTTGTGTCTACGTGGGAGAGGTCCTTGGATATGCATTTCATATGTTCAAGTTGATTATTATGCTATTCACACAGCATGAATTTACATTGCATTTTTTATGACTGTATTTTTGCATTTATACATATGTATGTGTATATATGTGCATATACATTCATTTGTATATATATATATATATATATATATTTTTTTTTTTTTTATTTGTTATTATTATGATAATACTTCATTTTTGTAGAAAATCACATTTGTTTATTTTTTCAGTTTGATGGTCATGATGTAATTTCCTGTTTAGTAAGTTATTTAAGGAACTGGAAATCACTTGAAAATGTTTCTGAGGAAGTTCAAGTATTAAAAAGTGGATGAAAGCGCTAAATGTTTGGCTTCTGGTTTACTTGTTTTTTTTTGCCAGCAGTTCTGCAGTTCATTTAAACTGTGAAACCACTTTAGGCATAAATGAAGGTTTAGTTCTCATGGAAATCCTATCTGTATGAAAAATGAGATCAAGGTGGTTGGGAGGGTGGCCTAATGGTTAAGGTTTTCACCTTGCAAACACAAGGTGTGGGGTTTGAGCTTCACACGGAATAATTCACTAGGCTTAAAATGGCTCGCAAGGGCAGTTAGCTTAGTACTAATCTATGAACCTATGAAAATGTAAGGCTTGTAACTCAGATACATGTCCGGTAGAGGTCAGAACAGTTAACAAAACTGTTTTCCAAGATAAGAGTTTCAGGTCTGCTTCCTGAGCAGGTTCAAAAGAAGACTGTAAGTTTTTATGGCACAAAATTAAGAGACCAAGAAGGAGCCACTCACTTAACAGGTAGATATATTTGCAAAACCCTTTTCAAAAACCTTTACTTTAAAGTAATGTAGAAAGGGGGAATCTAAGGGTACACAAAAATAAATGGCTAGCAGGTGGAGCATATTGAATGAATAGGAAAGGCTAGCAGATAATAAATCACAAGTGTTGAAGCGACATCTGAGGCTGTAATGAGTCCTGGTCCTAAAAGTGGCTTCAACTCAAAAATCACCTGCACTTTTCCAAATACAATTTTTTTTAGTAGCAGAGTTCTTAGATTCCAGTAATACCTGCTGCATGTCCTCAGAAAAAAAGTGCCTGCAAGGAAAGAAAATTCTGTCATGCAGGCAATCAGCTGAAAAAGTTGAGGGTTGTGGTGTATCAAGCAATCCCCTACCCCCATTCTGTTTAATTCCATCCTATAAGAAAGGTAGTGGTAATTGCTTTTGGTCAATTTCAGCAGAAGGGAGAACCATGGGTGCCTGGCCCATAAAGGGGTCACCACTATGATCCTCAGAGAAACTATCTGAATCTTTAAAAGAACTCTGGTTATTAGAGGAAAGGGCAGAAAGGCACAGAGGATCCTTTCTAGCAAGGGGAATGAAAATGCATTGGTTTTCCAGGCCTGAGATCATGGATGCCTGGAACAGAATCTCTCCAACTGTTTGGTCTGTATGGAGGCAAACAGGTCTGTTTGTAGAGTTCGCCACAATAGGACCTATTCCTGGCAGACTCATGCATTCAGCATCCATTTGTGTGAGTCTGTCTGGTTCTGCTTAGCATGATTGCCACAAAATTCTGCTCTGACAGAATGCAAGTTCCCTGGAAGGATAAATTCTGTTGATTTGCTATATCCCAGACCACAATAACTAGTGTTGAAAGGGGGTAAGATCCGGTTCTTCCTTCTCTGTTTATGTTTCATATCATTGTGATATTGTCTGTGACAGCTAGCAAAGGATCTGGAATGCAAATATAATTTAGGAATGAAAGAGAATGTAAAAGGTCCATCATTTATTTGATGTTTGTGTTTCAACCTCTCCCACTTCTTCCAAAGGCCTTAAGCCTTTATTCCATAAGACACAGTCAGCTAAGCAAATTCTGAGGCATCCAATGTCACTGACTGAGTAGTCGACTGTGAGTAAGAGGAAGACCTGGGTTGAATGTCAGGTAATGCACCCACAAATGTAGCTCCATTTTCACAAACCCCTAAACAGAATACTGAAAGGATGGGGTATATAGGTGTTCCATTCAGAGAGTTTTAAGAAATCATGGAATTTCCCACATAAGACATCTGGCTAGAAGAATCATTTGATTGAAAAGGCCCCATATCCCAAAATTCTGATATACTACTTGACCATTGCCCAACTCACAGAAAATGAGTCCTATAACAGAGTACTTTGTCCTGGGGAAGAAAAGACATCATTAGGGATGAATCCAGAAGACACTGAATTTTTTTTCTGCAAGTAGGGATAAGAATTTTCCTTGTTTATCAGAAATCCCTGACGAAGAGAATGGTTTATTACCCAACTGAGTGGACCTTGGACAGTTTTGCAAAGGACTCTGCCACTATCCTGAACTCCTCTAGGTATGGGAACATGTAAATGCCATGCAACTTGCAGTATGCAATTACTGGAGCTAGGCCTATTTTTAAAATGCCCTGGTAGCAGGAAACAGTCCAAAGGGCAAAGCAAAAAACTGAAAATGTGACCCATCACTATAAAAACACAGAAATTGTCTGAAACAAATGCAAATTGTGAGGTAATGATATTTTTTTGTAAGGCTGAGAAAGGAATGCCTAGTGTAGGTCTACAAGAATCTCCTGTATTTGGAACCAAAAACATTCTTGAACAAATGCTTTATCCTCTTTTGGAGGGAACACAGGTTCTGCGACAGCCCATGTCAACATCTGATGGAGAGTAGGAGTGACAAGAGATCTGACTGGGAGGACATGGAGGAATTATCCTAAAAAACAGAAGGGCTTCCCCATTGCCAGTGGTAACCCTTTAGAATGATGCAAATCACCCAAGAATTTGATGTTATATGTTGGCGAAGAGGAAAGTGAATGCCCAGAATTTGGGACAGGTTCACAGGATTGCTGGGATGGAGAGGGAAAAAATAGAGACTAGGGATATAGTCAGTCTGTTTTTCTAGGTTCACATTGGGATATTTCTGGATCTATCTCAGCATTGTCATTTGAAAGCTTGTTTATTGGAATTTTTCTGGAAAGACTTAGTTTGTGATCTGAACAAAGAACTCATATGGGGGGAAATGCCTAAAATAATTTTGAAAGGAGGGATGAAAAATCCTGGTAATTCCTTGGATTTACTTTCCCCTTTCATCTAATAATTTGAAAATTTCTGCAGAGGATGGACCAAACAGTAGAACTTTATCCAGAGTAGCATTAAAAATTTCTGACTTAAAAGAGTCAGGGAAATTCTGAGAATATAACCAGACATAATGTATCAGGGTAAAACCTATAGCAGCTGCCCAAGACACTACATCTGCTGAGTCATATGCACATTCTAAGGTATGCTTGATGACCTGAGAATCAAAAGACAGAAATAAAAATTGAGGCCTTTGACTCTTGAGGTAGGAAAGTCAGCAACTACTGCATATCAAAAAAGGCCAGGAGAAATCTAGACATAGTGCCTGACAGTTCATACATTTAAATATTATTTGTTTATATTTA